>NC_054498.1:4761502-4801502 GCF_017639515.1 Carcharodon carcharias
TTTGGTGGTGGCATCATGCTGGAGTTGGCGGAAATGGCAGAGGATGATCCTTTGAATGCGGAGGCTGGTGGGGTGATAAGTGAGGACAAGGGGGACCCCATCATGTGTCTGGGAGGGAGGAGAAGGCGTGAGGGCGGATGCGCGGGAGATGGGCCGGACACGGTTGAGGGCCCTGTCAACGACCGTGGGTGGAAAACCTCGGTTAAGGAAGAAGGAGGACATGTCAGAGGAACTGTTTTTGAAGGTAGCATCATCGGAACAGATGCGACGGAGGCGAAGGAACTGAGAGAATGGGATGGAGTCCTTACAGGAAGCGGGGTGTGAGGAGCTGTAGTCGAGGTAGCTGTGGGATTCGGTGGGTTTGTAATGGATATTGGTGGACAGTCTATCACCAGAGATTGAGACAGAGAGGTCAAGGAAGGGAAGGGAAGTGTCAGAGATGGACCACGTGAAAATGATGGAGAGGTGGAGATTGGAAGCAAAATTAATAAATTTTTCCAAGTCCCGACGAGAGCATGAAGCGGCACCGAAGTAATCATCGATGTACCGGAGAAAGAGTTGTGGAAGGGGGCTGGAGTAGGACTGGAATAAGGAATGTTCCACATACCCCATAAAGAGACAGGCATAGCTGGGGCCTTTTCTTTGAAAAGGAAGAATGTACAGGCCTATGGAGAGAAAGCAGGAGAATGGCACTAGGTGAATTTCACATTCAGAGAGATGGAGCAGACACAATGGGTCGAATGGCCTCCATTAGAATAGTTACGGCACAGAAAGAGGCCATTTGTTTAAAAATTCATTCACGGGATGTGGGCTTCGCTGGCTGGGCCAGCATTTATTGCCCATCCCTAGTTGCCCTTGAGAAGGTGGTGGTGAGCTGCATTCAGCCCATCATGTCTTTGTCGGCCAGAAAAAGATGAAAAGGAAACTAGCCGCTCATTTTAATCCCACTTTCCAGCACCAGCTATGCCTGTCTCTTTATGGGGTATGTGGAACATTCCTTGTTCCAGTCCTGCTCCGGCCCCCTTCCACAACTCTTTCTCCGGTACATCGATGATTACTTCGGTGCTGCTTCATGCTCTCGTCGGGACTTGGAAAAATTGATTAATTTTGCTTCCAATCTCCACCCCTCCATCATTTTCACGTAGTCCATCTCTGACACTTCCCTTCCCTTCCTTGACCTCTCTGTCTCAATCTCTGGTGATAGACTGTCCACCAATATCCATTACAAACCCACCGACTCCCACAGCTACCTCGACTACAGCTCCTCACACCCCGCTTCCTGTAAGGACTCCATCCCATTCTCTCAGTTCCTTCGCCTCCGTCGCATCTGTTCCGATGATGCTACCTTCAAAAACAGTTCCTCTGACATGTCCTCCTTCTTCCTTAACCGAGGTTTTCCACCCACGGTCGTTGACAGGGCCCTCAACCGTGTCCGGCCCATCTCCCGCGCATCTGCCCTCACGTCTTCTCCTCCCTCCTAGAAACATGATGGGGTCCCCCTTGTCCTCACTTATCACCCCACCAGCCTCCGCATTCAAAGGATCATCCTCCGCCATTTCTGCCAACTCCAGCATGATGCCACCACCAAACACATCTTCCCTGCACCCCCCCTATTGGCATTCCGTAGGGATCGCTCCCTTCGGGACACCCTGGTCCACTCCTCCATCACCCCCTACTCCTCAACTCCCTCCTATGGCACCACCCCATGCCCACGCAAAAGATGCAACACCTGCCCCTTCACTTCCTCTCTCCTCACCGTCCAAGGGCCCAAACACTCCTTTCAAGTGAAGCAGCATTTCACTTGCATTTCCCCCAACTTAGTCTGCTGCATTCGTTGCTCCCAATGTGGTCTCCTCTACATTGGAGAGACCAAACGTAAACTGGGCGACCACTTTGCAGAACACCTGTGGTCTGTCCGCAAGAATGACCCAAACCTCCCTGTCGCTTGCCATTTTAACACTCCACCCTGCTCTCTTGCCCACATGTCTGTCCTTGGCTTGCTGCTTTGTTCCAGTGAAGCCCAACGCAAACTGGAGGAACAACACCTCATCTTCCGACTAGGCACTTTACAGCCTACCGGACTGAATATTGAATTCAACAACTTTAGGTCTTGAGCTCCCTCCCCCATCCCCACCCCCTTTCTGTTTCCCCCTTCCTTTTGTTTTTTTCCAATAAATTATATAGATTTTTCTTTTCCCACCTATTTCCATTATTTTTAAATATTTTAAAATCTTTTATGCTCTCCCCACCCCCACTAGAGCTATACCTTGAGTGCCCTACCACCCATTCTTAATTAGCACATTCGTTTAGATAATATCACCAACTTTAACACCTATGTGTTCTTTTGTTCTATTGTTGGTGACATCTTTTGATGATCTGCTTCTATCACTGCTTGCTTGTCCCTACAACCACACCCCCACTCCACTTCTCTCTCTCTCTCTCTCTTTCCGCCCCCCCACACACCTTAAACCAGCTTATATTTCAACTCTTTCTTGGACTCGAACTCAAGTTCTGTCGAAGTGTCATGAGGACTCGAAACGTCAACTCTTTTCTTCTCCGCTGATGCTGCCAGACCTGCTGAGTTTTTCCAGGTAATTTCATTTAAAAGGTACTTGTTACAGCTCTTCAGATGCAGATCCCTGCAAGGCTTCGGACCAGGTGCTGGAAAGTGGGATTAAAATGAGCGGCTAGTTTCCTTTTCATCTTTTTCTGGCCGGCACAGACATGATGGGCTGAATGCAGCTCACCACCACCTTCTCAAGGGCAACTAGGGATGGGCAATAAATGCTGGCCCAGCCAGCAAAGCCCACATCCCGTGAATGAATTTTTAACAAATGGCCTCTTTCTGCGCCGTAACTTTTCTAATGGAGGCCATTCGACCCATTGTGTCTGCTCTATCTCTCTGAATGTGAAATTCACCTAGTGCCATTCTCCTGCTTTCTCTCCATAGGCCTGTACATTCTTCCTTTTCAAAGAACAGTCTAATTCCCTTCCAAATGCATTGATTGAACCTGTCTCCACCACGCTCTCAAACAGTGTATTCTAGACCATAACCAGGCTGTGTAAAAAAAAAAAGTTTTATCTCATGTCACTTTTTTGCTTCTTCTACCAATTACTTTTAATCTGTAACCTCTCATTCACAATACTTCCGCCTGTGAGAACAGTTACCCCTTATCGACTCTGTCCAGACTAATCATGATTTTGAATACCTCTATCAAATCTCCTCTCAGCCTTCTTTTCTCTGAGGAAAGCAGTCCTAATTTCTCCGGTCTTTCTACGTAACTGAAGTTCCTCATCCCTGGAACTATTCTCATGAATCTTTTCTGCACACCAGTGCAACTGCATGCTCAAAAAGCAAAACTTTCATTTTATATAGCGCCTTTTTAATATAGTAAAATGTCCCAAGGCGCTTCACAGGAGTGTTATCAAACAAAAATTACCTCCAAGCTTCGTAAGATATCAGGGTGGATGACCTGGTCAAAGAGGCAGGATTTCAGGCATGCCTTAAAGGAGGGGAGAGAGGTTTTGGGAGGGAATTCCCAGCCAGGGCCTCGGCAATTGAAGGTACGACCACCAATGGTGGAGGGATTAAAGTTGGGAAAAGAGCAAGAGATCAGAATTAGAAGAAAATGGAGATCTCGAGGGTTGGAGGAAAGGTGGAAGAATGGTAGGCTAACCAGCAGAGCCATGGAGTAGTGGAGCCTAGAGGTAACAAAGGTTTCAGAATTAATAACTAGGAGGTAAGTTGGTGTGGTCCAACTCTTTGTGGATCCCAGGAGCAGAAGTCAGTGAGCATCTCTTTGTCAGCGATGCCCTGCCAAGAGTTAATTTTTTTTAAAAAGCACATTTGAACCTGTCTTGCTGCTGTCTGATTTTCTATTTAGTGTTGCTGGCTTTGGTGAACTTGGCAGCTTGGTTTGGTGTTGTCAGCTGCCCAAGACCAGTGGCAGAGGAATCCTATAAAAGCAGTTTTTATTGGAGCCACCATCACTTCAACCCTGCAGGGAGAGAGGAGAGAAACACCTGAGTGTACGCTTTGTGCTGAGCTGAAATTCTCTGTCTGCCCTGACATCTCAATCAGTTGGTGCTGAGTCTTTTCCTGACTCGTTGCCATTGTGGCTGGCACACTCATGGCTAGAATTAAATCTGTCAAATTCATGAATATTTTCAGAATTCTGAGCTGTTGGGGTTTTTCCAAATTGTAGCGCTCGAGCTTAGAAAAATTAGAAGACAATATCAGCCAGATCAGTGACACAGGAAGACACCAGAACCAGGAGTAGACCATTCAGCCTCTCGAGCCTGCTCTGCCATTTGATGAGATCGTGGCTGATCTGATTGTGACCTTGACTCCACCTTTCTGTCTGCCCACCAAGCTTGGGCTTTTAAACGCATTTTGATTGGTTCCACTATTTGAAGGTCATGGGAAGGAATGAGTTAAACATGAACCAGGGTCTTTTCTGGCCTGTGCTGTTTTTCTTGGCTCCCTGTTGTTAGGGGGATGATGTCACATTCCCTGCACCTTGCTGTAGTTTGATGATAAGATCTGTAATCTCGTATCTACACCAGATGTGTAACTTTACAAACTCAGTTCATCTGAAATGAGGTGTGAGTGACTGACTGCCTTTGACATCGAGACAACATTTGATCAAGCGTGGAATCAAGGAGCCCTAGCAAAACTGGAGTTGATAGGAATCGAGGGAAAGCTCTCCACTGGTTGGAGTCATACCTGACACAAAGGAAGATGGTTGTGGTTGTTGGAGGTCAGTCATCTCAGTCCTGGGACATCGCTGCAGGAGTTCCTCAGGGTAGTGTCCTCAGCCCAACCATCTTCAGCTGCTTCATCAATGACCTTCCCTCCATCATAAGGTCAGAAGTAGGGATGTTCGCTGATGATTGCACAATGTTCAGCACCATTTGTGACTCCTCAGATGCTAAAGCAGTCTGTGCCCATAAGCAGCAAGACCGGGACAGCATTCAGACTTGGGCAGATAAGTGGCAAGTAACATTTGTGCCAGACATGTTTCAGACAATGACCATAACCAACAAGAGAGAATCCAATTGTCTCCCTTGACATTCAATGGCATTACCACTATCAACAAAGTGGGGGTTACCATTGACCAGAAACTGAACTGTAAAATGTAAGTGCTGTGGCTACAAGAGCAGGTCAGAGGCTGGGAATTCTGCAGCGAGTAACTCACCCCCTGACTCCCTAAAGCCTGTCCAAGGCACAGGTCAGGAGTGGGATGGAATATTCCCCACTTGCCTGGATGAATGTAGCTCCAACAACACTCGAAGCTCAACACCGTCCAGGACAAAGCAGCCTGCTTGATTGGCGCTCCATCACTGATGCACAGTGTGTACCATCTATGAGAAACACTGCAGCAACTCACCAATGCTCCTTCAACAACACCTCCCAAACTAGAAGGACAAGGGCAGCAGACAGATGGGAACAGCGCCATCTGCAAGTTTCCCTCCAAGCCACTCACCATCCTGACTTAGAAATATAATCACCGTTCCTTCACAGTCGCTGGGTTAAAATCTTGGAACTCCTTCCCTAACAGCACTGTGGGTGTAGCTACGCCACATGGACTGCAGCGGTTCAAGGCGGTGGCTCACCACCAAATTCTCGAGCAATTAAGGATGGGAAATAAATGCTGGCATAGCCAGTAACATTCACACCCTGTGAAAGAATAAAAAAAAGCTTTTTGCCTGATCCAATCCACTTTAGTGGATAAGGCAGAGCCAACTGCACTGGGTCAGGTGAGGGTGAAAGGGCAAGGGTCAACAAGAGTAAAGTAGTCCCACATCATCCCGCCATCATAATTTCTCCCACCCTCCTGACCCTCTTTATACGCCTCAACCCTGTAACACTGGACTGCCCCTTGCCCCTCATTTTCTTTCCCTGCTTCTCCAACTCTGCCCATTTTTTGGTTTCCAGTGCCAGCCCTCCATTCCCCTTCCTTTCCCCCCTCCTTGTTATCCACTGTGTTCAACTGCTGCTGATGGTGAAGTGTGAGAGAAGTTTTACTGTGTGTGAGGAACATGGTATTGGTGATAAAAACAAAAAAACTACGGATGCTGGAAATCCAAAACAAAAACAGAATTACCTGGAAAAACTCAGCAGGTCTGGCAGCATCGGCGGAGAAGAAAAGAGTTGACGTTTCGAGTCCTCATGACCCTTCGACAGAACTTGAGAACTCAAGTTCTGTCGAAGGGTCATGAGGACTCGAAACGTCAACTCTTTTCTTCTCCGCCGATGCTGCCAGACCTGCTGAGTTTTTCCAGGTAATTCTGTTTTTGTTATGATATTGGTGATGCTGTTTATTAGGAGTGGGTGCAGGCAGGGTTTAAAGACATCTATGTAGCGGGATCCAAACAGGCCCAATAAAAATTTGAGCTTCTTTGTTAAAGAGGAGGAGGACTTGTATCTATATGGCACCTTTCACATCCTGAGGACATTGCAAAGTGCTTCATGACCAATGAAATTATTTTGAAGTGTAGTTTCTATTGTAACAGGAAAATGCAGCATCCACTTTTTATGCAGCAAGCTCCCACAGATAGCAAGGAGATAAATGATCAGATAATCTGTTTTACTGGTGTTGATTGAGGGATAAATATTAGCCTAGACATCAGGAAGAACTCCCCTGCTTTTCTTTGAAATAGTGCTGTGGGGTCTTTTGCGCCCACCTGAGAGGGCAGATGGGGGTCTCCGTTTAACATCTTATCTGAAAGGTGGCACCTCCGACAGTGCAGCACTCCCTCAGCACTGCAGTGAACCGATAGCCTAGGTCTTCTGCTCAGGCCTCTGGAGTTAGACTTTTACCCACAGCTTCTGACTTTGAGGAGAGTGTGCTTGCTGTGTGCAAATTGGCTGCCAAACTAACAACTGTGATTACCCTTCAAGAAGGCATTTAATTGGCTCTGAAGTGCTTTATGTCCTGAGGCCGTGGGAGGTGCTATATAAATGCAAGTTTTCATTCTTTCTCCTGGGGTAGATCTCAACACTTCCAGATTATGCATTTTCAGCAGAGAGAGAGAGAGAGAAAGAGATCACGAGTGACACGCCCTGAAACTTGTTTTTTGGTTTGAGAGCCGATAGACAGACAAAGGTTTATCGGTGAGAATTCAGCAAAACTTGTGGAAGATTGCCATCACCTTCCCAGTGTTTTGTGGTGTCTGTACTCGCATTGTGTTTGTTGAATGAAGTTTCCGCAATCTTACCACCAACAGAATTTTTCTTTTAAACTGAAACCCTTTTCTGCTGTTGACATCTGGGAGCTGCCTGGATGACGTGCAGGTTGGCTCAAAGCTGAAGCTTCCTGACTGCTCTCCATTTTTGGCAGCCTCACCTCCGCAAGGACCTCAGACCCCGCCGATCAAGAGACCTGCTCATGTAGAGTAACCACAAGTTTCAATCTGCTTCTCATCCTTGAACCTGTTAAATCAGCGTAAGAGGCAGAATTTTTCATCACTCATACGTGACCTACTGACCCTGTTAATTTCTGACGCAAAGCCTAAAACCGTAAAAGTCATAATGCACACATCGACGCTATGATTTATTCTCGCACACATGCACACATACGCGCGCGCGCACACACACGTAGTTGGGTCAGGTGTCCCTCCCCACCCATGCTGCCATGACGGTGCATTTTACCAGCTATTCACCCATAGAGGTAGCACATCTGATCCAATTGCCATCTGACATCAACAGGCAAGCACCTTCTAGCAGAGGGTAAATTGAGAGCGGTAATCTGAACGCCCCCCAACCCTGACCACTCAGACCACTGTAGCACCCCTACCCTCACTCCAGTTATCAACCTTTTGAACTCAAACTAGGGATAAAACCTGGATCTTTCCGGCCTGAATATCTCAACCCACACCAGATCCGGTCTCTGTCTCCTGGGCAATCACTAGGGAAATCCGTGTAGACAATTTGAAAAGCTCCTGGAGCAGAAATCTTCAGTATATGGAACTGTCCGAAGCTCCCAGGGAGAGGGAGTTATCCCCATCTTGTTGCAGGTCGAAGCACTAGTTGGAGTTCGGAACGTGTGGGCTGAATGATCAGAACTGCCATGACCTTGTGTTTCTGCTCTCGGAGAACGTTCTACAGGCCAACACACATTCCCCTTCACTGGCCAAGGTGGCTAGAGCACCATAACCAGATGGAGGTGTAATTGTACAGCAACACCGTGCTGGCACTTCATGTTTGTAACCTTGACTAATATTTCCCACACCTGTTCTCCCCCCTCACCCTCCTTGTGAAGTGATTTCCAAACAGCTGGAGGTCATTTAGCCCCTCTAGTCTTTCTGCCATTCAATGTAACCCTTAATACTCTTACCCAATAACCTATCAATCTCAGTTGACCCAGCGACAGTGAAGGAAATGCAGTGGCATTACCATCGCTGAATCCCCCACTACCAACATACTTAGGGGCTTACCATTGACCAGAAACTGAACTGCACTAGTCATAAAAATATTGTGGCTACAAGAGCAAATCATAGGCTGGGAATCCTGCAGCAAGTCACTCAACCTTCTGATTCCCCAAAGCCTGTCCACCATCTACAAGGCACAAGTCAGGAGCGTGATGGAATCTTCTCCACTTGTCTGGATGAGTATAGCTCCAACAACACTCGGTAGGCTTGACACCATCCAAGACAAAGCAGCCCGCTTGATTGGCACCCCTTCCACAAACATTGATGCCTCCACCACCGATATACAGTAGCAATAGTGTGTACCATCTACAAGATGCATGGTAGGAACTCACCAAGGCTCTTTATACAGCACCTTCCAAATTCTCAACCACTACCATCTAGAAGGACAAGGGCAGCAGATAGATGGGAACCACCACCACCTTGAAGTTGCCCTCCAAGTTACTCACCATCCTGACTTGGAAATATATCGGCTGTTCCTTCACTGCCACTGGGTCAAAATCCTGGAACTCTCTCCCTAACAGCACTGTGGGTGTACCTACGCCACATGTACTGCAGCGGTTCAAGAAGGCAGCTCCCCACCTTCTCAAGGACAATTAGGGATGGGCAATAAATGCTGGCCTAGCCAGCGACGCCCACATCTTGTAAATAAGAAAAATTGACCACCTGACACTCTCCCTGCAGTCTCAGCAGCTTTTTGGCAGAGTTCCAGATTCTCACTGGCCTTTGTGTCAAATTTCCTGATATCGCCTCTTAATGGCCTGGCTCCAATTTTAAGATTCTCCTCCACGTCTGGACTCCCCCAACCAGAAGAAATTGTTTGTTTCTTTCTATCAACCCTATCAAAACCTTCAATCATCTTAAAGACCCCAATTAGATCACCCCTTAATCTGCTATTTTCTGTATAAACTGAGCCTATGCAACCTATTCCCCGTCGTATCCTGGTGAATCTGTCCTGCCCCCGCCCCCATCATCATCATATCCTTCATGAGGTATGGTGCCCAAAATGGAATGCAGTTACTACAGATGGAGTCTAACCAGAGCTCTGTACAGCACCTTTTGTATTCCAGACCCCTTCAGATAAAGACCAATTTATATTCATCTTTTTAATTATTTATACCTGCCTGCCAATTTTCAGTGATTTCTGTACTTGGACCCCTAATTCTCCCTGTTCCTCCACAGTTCCTCGATTCTCCTTACTTAGAAAGATGTTTTGTATGGATGTGTCAAGTTGTCCCGAGGGCCTCCTTTCTTCCCCGACACCCCCCTGCCCTGCACCCCCACCACCCAGCCCATCCCAACCCAACCCAAAACCAGGAAGCTGGGGGCCGGCTACGACTGTGATCTGAGCTGGGGGAGTTGGCTGCTGTGCTCTCCCAGTATGTACAGGCTGGATAATTTCACTGGCAAACTGCAGTGCAGTGAGGAGTAATTGGTGTTAAAAACAAAAAAACTGCGGATGCTGGAAATCCAAAACAAAAACAGAATTACCTGGAAAAACTCAGCAGGTCTGGCAGCATCGGCGGAGAAGAAAAGAGTTGACGTTTCGAGTCCTCATGACCCTTCGACAGAACTTGAGTTCGAGTCCAGGAAAGAGCTGAAATATAAGCTGGTTTAAGGTGTGTGTGTGGGGGGCGGAGAGATAGAGAGACAGAGAGGTGGAGGGGGTTGGTGTGGTTGTAGCGACAAACAAGCAGTGATAGAAGCAGAATATCAAAAGATGTCAACAACAATAGTACAATAGAACACATAGGTGTTAAAGATAAAGTTGGTGATATTATCTAAACGAATGTGCTAATTAAGAATGGATGGTAGGGCACTCAAGGTATAGCTCTAGTGGGGTTTTTTTTTTTTTTTTTTTTATATAATGGAAATAGGTGGGAAAAGGAAAATCTTTATAATTTATTGGGAAAAAAAAAAGAGAAGGGGGAAACAGAAAGGGGGTGAGGATGGGGGAGGGGACTCACGACCTAAAGTTGTTGAATTCAATATTCAGTCCGGAAGGCTGTAAAGTCCCTAGTCGGAAGATGAGGTGTTGTTCCTCCAGTTTGCGTTGGGCTTCACTGGAACAATGCAGCAAGCCAAGGACAGACATGTGGGCAAGAGAGCAGGGTGGAGTGTTAAAATGGCAAGCGACAGGGAGGTTTGGGTCATTCTTGCGGACAGACCGCAGGTGTTCTGCAAAGCGGTCGCCCAGTTTACGTTTGGTCTCTCCAATGTAGAGGAGACCACATTGGGAGCAACGAATGCAGTAGACTAAGTTGGGGGAAATGCAAGTGAAATGCTGCTTCACTTGAAAGGAGTGTTTGGGTCCTTGGACGGTGAGGAGAGAGGAAGTGAAGGGGCAGGTGTTGCATCTTTTGCGTGGGCAAGGGGTTGTGCCATAGGAGGGGGTTGAGGAGTAGGGGGTGATGGAGGAGTGGACCAGGGTGTCCCGGAGGGAGCGATCCCTACGGAATGCCGATAAGGGGGGTGAAGGGAAGATGTGTTTGGTAGTGGCATCATGCTGGAGTTGGCGGAAATGGCGGAGGATGATCCTTTGAATGCGGAGGCTGGTGGGGTGATAAGTGAGGACAAGGGGGACCCTATCATGTTTCTGGGAGGGAGGAGAAGGAGTGAGGGCGGATGCGCGGGAGATGGGCCGGACACGGTTGAGGGCCCTGTCAACGACCGTGGGTGGAAAACCTCGGTTAAGGAAGAAGGAGGACATGTCAGAGGAACTGTTTTTGAATGTAGCATCATCGGAACAGATGCGACGGAGGCGAAGGAACTGAGAGAATGGGATGGAGTCCTTACAGGAAGTGGGGTGTGAGGAGCTGTAGTCGAGATAGCTGTGGGTGTCGGTGGGTTTGTAATGGATATTGGTGGACAGTCTATCACCAGAGATTGAGACAGAGAGGTCAAGGAAGGGAAGGGAAGTGTCAGAGATGGACCACGTGAAAATGATGGAGGGGTGGAGATTGGAAGCAAAATTAATAAATTTTTCCAAGTCCTGACGAGAGCATGAAGCAGCACCGAAATAATCATCGATGTACCGGAGAAAGAGTTGTGGAAGGGGGCCGGAGTAGGACTGCAACAAGGAATGTTCCACATACCCCATAAAGAGACAGGCATAGCTGGGGCCCATGCGGGTACCCATAGCCACACCTTTTATTTGGAGGAAGTGAGAGGAGTTGAAGGAGAAATTGTTCAGCGTGAGAACAAGTTCAGCCAGACGGAGGAGAGTAGTGGTGGATGGGGATTGTTCGGGCCTCTGTTCGAGGAAGAAGCTAAGGGCCCTCAGACCATCCTGGTGGGGGATGGAGGTGTAGAGGGATTGGACGTCCATGGTGAAGAGGAAGCGGTAGGGGCCAGGGAACTGGAAATTGTTGATGTGACGTAAGGTGTCAGAGGAATCACGGATGTAGGTGGGAAGGGACTGGACAAGGGGAGAGAGAAGGGAGTCAAGATAACGAGAAATGAGTTCTGTGGGGCAGGAGCAAGCTGAGACGATCGGTCTACCGGGGCAGTTCTGTTTGTGGATTTTGGGTAGGAGATAGAAGCGGGCCGTCCGAGGTTGGGCAACTATCAGGTTGGAAGCTGTGGGAGGGAGATCCCCAGAGGAGATGAGGTCAGTGACAGTCCTGGAAACAATGGCTTGATGTTCAGTGGTGGGGTCATGGTCCAGGGAGAGGTAGGAGGAAGTGTCTGCGAGTTGACGCTCAGCCTCCGCGTGGTAGAGGTCAGTGCGCCAGACAACAACAGCACCACCCTTGTCAGCGGGTTTGATGACAATGTCAGGGTTGGACCTGAGAGAATGGAGTGCAGTAAGTTCAGAGAGAGACAGGTTAGAATGGGTGAGAGGAGCAGAGAAATTGAGACGACTAATGTCGCGCCGACAGTTCTCAATGAAAAGATCGAGAGAAGGTAAGAATCCAGAGGGAGGGGTCCAGGTGGAGGGAGAATATTGAAGATGGGTAAAAGGATCCGTTGAACTGGGAGAGGACTCCTGCCCAAAGAAGTGAGCCCGGAGACGAAGACGGCGGAAGAAGAGTTCAGTATCATGCCGAGCCCGAAATTCATTGAGGTGAGGGCGTAAGGGTATGAAACTAAGTCCTTTGCTGAGCACTGAACGTTCAGCATCGGAGAGGGGAAGGTCAGGGGGTATAGTGAATACACGGCTGGGGTTGGGATTGGAAGATGGGGTGGGGACGGAGGGACAGGCAGGGGTGGAGGGTCCTAGATGGGTGTTGGTGTCGATGAGTTGTTGGAGCTTGCGTTCCTTAGCACTTGAGAGAAAGAGAAAAAGTTTCTTGTTGAGGCGTCGGATGAGCCGAAGGATAAAATGAAACTGGGGGCACGCGCAGCTTTGAAAAAGGGTACGGCGGTGCTGCTGGAGGGAGAGGTCGAGTGTGTTCATATGGCGGCGCATGGCACTGAGAGTGGATTTCAGAATGTGACGGGAACAGCAGTGCGAGAAACGTTTTATGTCCCGGAGATACCTGTAATCCTGGGTGGGTTCGAAACATGAGGGGTGGAATTTCAGTTGAAATCCATGTGGGGTAAGTCGGAGACGGAGACAGTCACTGAGAAAGGAGATATGGCTGTGAAAGCGGGTTTTAGTAAACACCTTGTCAAACACTAGGAGAGAAATGGAAAGCAATGAAGGTGAACAAGGCAACAGAGAAATCCGGAAATCTTGTCGCAGAGAGGAACAGAACTTCTTCAAGGAGGTAGGCATTTCTTGAAGAGCAGTGGCAGTCAATTAAACACAGAGATAAAAACAAAAAAACTGCGGATGCTGGAAATCCAAAACAAAAACAGAATTACCTGGAAAAACTCAGCAGGTCTGGCAGCATCGGCGGAGAAGAAAAGAGTTGACGTTTGATGCTACATTCAAAAACAGTTCCTCTGACATGTCCTCCTTCTTCCTTAACCGAGGTTTTCCACCCACGGTCGTTGACAGGGCCCTCAACCGTGTCCGGCCCATCTCCCGCGCATCCGCCCTCACTCCTTCTCCTCCCTCCCAGAAACATGATAGGGTCCCCCTTGTCCTCACTTATCACCCCACCAGCCTCCGCATTCAAAGGATCATCCTCCGCCATTTCCGCCAACTCCAGCATGATGCCACTACCAAACACATCTTCCCTTCACCCCCCTTATCGGCATTCCGTAGGGATCGCTCCCTCCGGGACACCCTGGTCCACTCCTCCATCACCCCCTACTCCTCAACCCCCTCCTATGGCACAACCCCTTGCCCACGCAAAAGATGCAACACCTGCCCCTTCACTTCCTCTCTCCTCACCGTCCAAGGACCCAAACACTCCTTTCAAGTGAAGCAGCATTTCACTTGCATTTCCCCCAACTTAGTCTACTGCATTCGTTGCTCCCAATGTGGTCTCCTCTACATTGGAGAGACCAAACGTAAACTGGGCGACCGCTTTGCAGAACACCTGCGGTCTGTCCGCAAGAATGACCCAAACCTCCCTGTCGCTTGCCATTTTAACACTCCACCCTGCTCTCTTGCCCACATGTCTGTCCTTGGCTTGCTGCATTGTTCCAGTGAAGCCCAACGCAAACTGGAGGAACAACACCTCATCTTCCGACTAGGGACTTTACAGCCTTCCGGACTGAATATTGAATTCAACAACTTTAGGTCGTGAGTCCCCTCCCCCATCCTCACCCCCTTTCTGTTTCCCCCTTCTCTTTTTTTTTTTTCCCAATAAATTATAAAGATTTTCCTTTTCCCACCTATTTCCATTATATAAAAAAAAAAAAAAAAAAAATAAAAAAAAAAACCCACTAGAGCTATACCTTGAGTGCCCTACCATCCATTCTTAATTAGCACATTCGTTTAGATAATATCACCAACTTTATCTTTAACACCTATGTGTTCTATTGTACTATTGTTGTTGACATCTTTTGATATTCTGCTTCTATCACTGCTTGTTTGTCGCTACAACCACACCAACCCCCTCCACCTCTCTGTCTCTCTATCTCTCCGCCCCCCACACACACACCTTAAACCAGCTTATATTTCAGCTCTTTCCTGGACTCGAACTCAAGTTCTGTCGAAGGGTCATGAGGACTCGAAACGTCAACTCTTTTCTTCTCCGCCGATGCTGCCAGACCTGCTGAGTTTTTCCAGGTAATTCAGTAATTGGTGTTATTGGGCAGGTTGTCAGACTGGTTCTGCTGCTGTTGACCCTCTTAACAGACAGAGAGCAGCTTGTTATCAAACCACTCCCTGCAATCAGACTGGGTTCTCAGTGACTCGAATTTTATCAGTGGGAATGTGGCTGCCTTTTTGCCTCTGTGATTATCAACACATTCCAAAGCCCTGATTTTGTGGCATTTCATTAACAACAAAGAAAAGCATCATTTTACTGGTGTTGATTATTTTTTGGGGGTTAGCAGGGCAATTGTACCAAACACCGCAAGGAAAATAAAACAAAAACAGAATTACCTGGAAAAACTCAGCAGGTCTGGCAGCATCGGCGGAGAAGAAAAGAGTTGACGTTTCGAGTCCTCATGACCCTTCAACAGAACTGATTTAGACCCTGAATTCCTGCAAATACACAACAGGTCTTGGGGCATCTTAAAGAAGTAAATCTGGATCATGTTTCACATGAAGACCAGTTTTAACAAAGACCTCAACACCTATTTCTCCTCTTTCAGAGACTGACTGACCTGCTGTGGTGTTTTAGTTTTCTGTTCATAGTTCACATGAGGAGGTATAGGTTTAAGGAGCATCTTAAAGGAGGAGAGAGAACAAAGTGTTAGCCTGCTTTTATTTCCCCTTTTCAAATGCTGACTGACCTAGTGTATGTTTCCAGCACTTTCTGTCAAACTGCATGTACCTTCTCGTAAAGGCCCCAGTGTCTCTTTACTGAGAATGGATACTGTTGTTTAAGGGTCTGTAACATAAAGGGTTAACGTGGGACTGAGTACAGTTCCGCCCATACATTGATTTCAGAGAACACATAACCCACACCCAGGGTGCAGTGTAGTGTTGGACAGAACTGTGTGTAGAAGCAAACATGGACACAGCTCCAAGCTTGGACCTTTTCCTGTATCTATGTATATAGTTTCTATTAGTCAGCAAATACACCTAAGACTACAAAGACTTCAATAAGACCTACGCCCAAAACCCTACAGCAAACACAAGCGGAAGATTGTGTGCTGTGCTCACTCCTCAAATTTCCTTTATTATCTGCTGACAAATTAAAGAGGAGACTCCCTCAAGATTCATTCTTGCATCACAACCTTTCACTATCCAGGGAAATGCAAGCCTTTTCTTTATGGAACTCCTGGAACTGCTTACCGGTCAGTATCTTCACCACACCGGCTGCAGCGTTTCAAGAAGGCAGCTCACCATCACAAGGGCAACTAAGGATGGGTAACAAAATGGTGGCCTTGCCATATCCCAAGAATGAAGTAAAAAAAATAACTGGTCTGTATGTTCAGAGTAAAACCTACATGAGAGTCAGCCTTTCTTGCTGTGCATTAATAACACCTGAACAGTAGAGCTCCTGATGAGCTTAATTAACTTGTAATATGGCAATGCAGTGTCTACTGGGAGTACAGAGCCAGCATGCACACACTGCTAACCTTTCCCACACAAAGCTCCTATCCCAAACAAAGCTTCTTGTGTGTCTCCTTCTCCTCATCATCGCCCTTCCTCTCCCTGAAGGTGTTGGCTTTATCTGCAACCTGTGTCACTTATCCCTCCAAAGGCACACAGCAGCTCCTCAGATGTGAGTGGAGGACCTTCAACCATGGGGGGTTATCACAGCATCAACAGCTAAACTCAATCCTCCTTAAACCCAATGTCCACATGAGAACACTCCTATGTGGGACGTCACTGGGGAGGGGGATTTGGTCACTAAACCCCCTGCCTTTTTGAATTTTATTTTTTTGTTGTGTATTCCCACTCCGAGATTTGACCTGTGGCCTTCCTCGTTTCTGTCATTCAGTTCCATACTGGCCAAAGTGTTTCTGAACATCTTGCTTTCAGTATTTCAAAAATACCTTCTTTCATATAAAACTAAGGTTTCAATTTAGTTTCTTCTCACCAGGTTGAGCGCTGCACTGTTTCCGTGGTAACAGGAAGGGCTCGGAGCTGGGCTGGTCACCTCATGTTCTCCTCCTTCACTGTGAAGTGTTCCATGCTGTATTGTACTGTCCCTCTGACCATGCTGCTCTCTGTCTGATTCAGACCTTCCAGAAAACCCAGCCCTGTTCAATACTTGAGTGTTTCTCCACTGTTTTCAATTCTCTCTCTTACACTTCTTGATGAGATACAGAAACTGTATCTCAGCAGATGGACAGTATTCTCTCACCTCCATCCTCTAACTTATCTCCCTCTTTTTCTGTGTTTTTCTTTCTCCCCATCTCTTTTTTCCTCTCTCTATCTCCACCCTCCCTCGCTACCCTCATTTCTTTCTTTCTCTATCTATCTATCTGTCATCGCCTACTCTCAGTTGATTCATGTTTGCAAAGCTGTTAACCCCCTCATCCTTCTGTTTCTCCACCCCTTCCTCCTGCAATCTAAAGCTGGTTTAAGTACCAAGCTTGGCATCACCAAGCCACTGGCCTTTGTCCTCCCTATTCTGTGGGCCTTGAGCCTTCACCTGGGATTCCTCAATTAAATGATGCTCTCTGCTTCTGTGTTTCAGCTGGATGGAAGCATGTTTGGACGAGGAACTGCCTCCAACAACTGAGCTAGAGGAAGGGCTGAGAAATGGAGTGTATCTTGCCAAACTTGGCAACTTCTTCAGCCCAAAAGTGGTCTCACGCAAAAAGATCTACGACTGTGAACAAACCAGATACAAGGTAACCTGCTCAACTGCACGTGCTCGGGCATCTCTGGGGAATATCTGTCGCTGGGAAATCACAGCAGAAAACTATCGATAGAGACTGGAGGTGCTGTGAGTTCGAGCTCTGGAGCAGTGATTCAAATTGAGCGCCAACTGACTGGGTTACGTACTGACATTTTCTCTCACTGTAATGGAATAAATTTGGGCAAATTCCACTTATAGGTGAATCCAAAACTAGGGGCCATAAATACAAGGTAGTCACTAATAAACCCAGTAGGGAATTCAAGAGTAACTTCTTTACCCAGAGTGTGGTGGGAATGTGGAACTCCCTGCTACAGGAAGTGGCTGGGATGAATAGTATAGATACGTTTAAGGGGAAACTGGATAAGCACATGAGGGAGGAAGGAATAGGAGGGAATACCAATAGGGTGAAATGAAGAGGAGTGGGTGGATTGTTGTGTGGGGCATAAATGCAAGCATGAACCGGTTGGGCCGAATGGCCAGTTTCCATGCTGTAATCAGCACAGGCCTGGGACGAATCCTGTCCTTTTTCTGCTGTTTATGACCTAGTACACAGTTTTTGAAGAAACTTAAAGATTTCCTTCATGTCTTTTCACTTTTTTCATTGAAACACAGGCGACCGGACTCCATTTCCGTCACACGGACAACACCATCCAGTGGTTTAACGCAATGTCAAATATTGGGCTGCCCAAGGTAAGGGTTTGTTTTATTCAGTCAGATGGTGCACACCCACTCTGCCGTGCTCCTGTTTCTGTGCGAATGAAGCAGGCGGTGATGAAAGAAAATGAACAAATTCTGTCAGTGCCTGAGCAAAGAAAACAACAAATAAGGAGAGGGCTGTACGGCAACAATACAAATATTTCAACCTGCCTCTTCCTTTGTTGTTTTCCGATATTTTCTGCTTTTATTTCAGATTTCCAACAGTGACAGGTTTTTGTTCTGAACCTCCTCTTCCTGTTTACTTTCCCTCTCTCGTCTTTTTTCCAGAATAATATTCATGGAAATTTCCTTCCCTGGCATTTACACCACGCCCTGAAAATGCTGGAATTCCATCAGACCGCATTAACCTTGGCTACAGCCCAGCACTCTCAATACACCCTCCAAAGGACAGACAGCAGCTTTACTTTTAAGCCAGTTAGCTAAAAAAGAGTTGAACAAGTGTCATAGAATTCAAGATCCAAAGAAGGTTTCTCTGATTTTAAAATATATATACATGTTTCAGTTTTCTCCTCTTAAGATGCTGGCATTTGGAATGACAGACGTTATTGATCCCCATTTGTCACCCAAGTATGAGTCTGATAGGCTATTTGACTGTGGGGGCATCGCACCCAAACTTGATGCATTCCTCGTCTGACTTAAGCACCCTCTATTTCACTGCATCTTTTCATATTTCCGAAATGGCTGGGATTCATTTTGCTTTTCATGCTTATGGCTGGTGACTGATACTTGTGAGTTCAGTGCCAGTTCGGATTGTTTCATCAATGTGGTATTGGCTGCCATTCTCTAAGTTTCTGTATGTGGTATATGTGTAGCCTGTTAATTTTGCTTTGTTAATTTGCTCTTATGTCTGTGATAAGCTTTCTAAAGTTGTTTTCTTTAAGTAAGCAATACTATTCATGTACAACTTAAATACCTGATACAAACTGTAATTTCAGTGTCCTGAATCAGGCAGTTCACAGCCTCTGTACCTTACTTATCCCACGAGACAAGCTTCTGGCTCAACATTCTTATTATCAGCAAGACTGCCTATTTCCACCTCTATTACATCGTCCACCTCCACTCCTGCCTCAGTCTATCTGCTGCCGCTGAAACCCTCATTGACACCTTTGTCACTTCTGCATGCCTGGCCAGCCCCCCACCTTGCACTCTCCGTAAACTTGAATTCGTCCAAAACTCTACTGTCAGTCTCCTAACTTGCACCCAGTCCTGTTGATGCATCACTTCTGTGCTCACAGACCTACATTGGCTGTTGGTCTGCCAATGTTTCAGCTTTAAAATTTTCCTTATTTTCAAATTCCAAGTCCCATCAGGGCCTCTTCCCCTCCTCCCTACCTCTATATTCTTCTCCCGCTCTGAGACCCTCTGAGATAGCAACGTTTCTTTGACTATGGTAGCTTCTGCATCCCGACTGGTAAACTCGGGTCATTACAACTGTCTGTAAATTTCAGGTTCCAGGGCAGAAGAATCCAGAATTAAATCCCATGTTTTCATGTTTTAGTGTAGTTTTAGAGTGTGTAACAAAATGTGGACCTTTTGACAGGCATGTTAGAGACAGAGGATGGGAATTTTTTTTCATGTGCTAACTGCTATCCCATGGCATTGCTGAAGGTGAGTTGGAGGGCACAAAGTTTAATAATAACGAGGGGTAAACAGAATTTAATTTGAAAAGCATAACCAGAAGTAGAGATTAATGTGAAGCAACAAGTAAACACTGTACAAAAGATCTGCTAGCTGACCTCCTGTAACATTGCTCATGTAGCATTAAAGGAGCAGCGTTCAGTAAACACTGGGTAAGGTCAGTTAAAGTTTAATCGTACTTCAGGTCGGGATAGAGTGACTGGCTTTCCTGTTTTTGGGTAAGGTCAGACAGAAGTGACAGGTGTTCTGATTCTCCAGTTTGCTTTGCATTCTAAATTATTTATACTCTTAAGAGTGAGTGGAAAATTTGCATGTGTGGTATTAAACTGTGGCCAACGGGCCAGGTTTGATGGAGTGTTTTATTAACTAATCACATGTTTCTTTTGACATAGATTTTTTACCCTGAAACCACAGATGTCTATGACCGTAAGAACATGCCACGATGTATCTACTGTATCCATGCTCTCAGGTATTGCCTCTTGACATGAACCATACATGTAAGTGGTTAAACATCTGTCAGTGATGGAACAGATGTTAACCTAGGGTGTCTTGGCTGACTGTTCAACCAGGGGAGCATCAGAGCTTAACCCAGTCCACACTATTGTTTTCCAACGCTCCCACTGTCGCCGCTAGTGTTGGTATCCATCTCTAACCCTGGGTACTGAGGCTGATTGCAGTTCCTCCAACACTGCCACAGCTCAGAACCGGTTTCCCTAGTGGAACAGGCGCCACTGTTTAATCAGGGCAGGGAGGACGGGGGTGCAGTGAGACATGAGGAGAGTTACAGCAGCAATATCCACAGGGGACCTTCAACAGAGGAAGTTCCAGGACAATTGAAAAGGTTGGGCAGCAGGTGGGGGCACTCTCTCTCTCGTCAGCGTGGCTGAATTGAGTCCCCGATCTGAAGGCACCCATTGAGACTGTTTAAATCGTGGAGTAAAGAGGAGAATTCCTGCAATAAACTGCTGCTGAGGTAATGAGCCAGCATATAAAGGAACAGTGTGTCCTCATCCAGCCATTTCCTGTACTGGGGCTGATCATTTCCCAGTGCTGCAGCTATTCCTGACCCAAGCCACATGGTTCAGATCAGGAAATACCAGGCTGATTATTCAAATGGCTGTTATGCTCTTTCTAATGGGGTTACACCAAGGACAACATCTGGTGAAGAGCTGTGCCAATGCCAGTCGTGCACTCTTGTCCCTTACTGTTGCTGTAAGATTCCTATTCTCCCACTCACTCGGGCTCTCTTGCCCAGCATCCTGCTCTGTGCAGAGAGTTTCGGAGGGAGGCTTCATCAGACACAACAGAAACTTGTATTTTTATAGCACTCTAATGTAGGAAAATATCCCAACGTGCCTCACAGGAGAATTATCGAACAAAAGTTGGCACCGAACTACGTAAGGAGATATTAGGACAGGTGACCAAAAGTTTTTGTCAAAGTGGTAGGTTTAAGGAGCATCTTAAAGAAAGAGAGAGTGAGAGAGGCGCAGTGGTTTAGGGAGGGAGCTCCAGAGCTTGGGGCCCAGGCAGCTGAAGGAAGGCCACCAATGAAGGAGATTTTAAAATCAAGGATGCACCAGAGGCCAGAATTAGAGAAGTGCAGATATCTCGGTGAGTTGTCTGACTGGAGGACATTACTGAGATAGGGAGGGGAGAGGCCATGGAGGGATTTGAAACCAGATTGACAATTTTAAAATTGTGGCTTTGCATAACCAGGAGCCAGTGTAGGTCGGCAAGCACAGGGGTGTTGGGTGAATGGGACTCAGTGCAAGTTGGGATACAAGGCAGCAGAGTTTTGCATGAGCTCAAGTTGAGAGATGATGGGAAGCCACGCCTGAAAGGTTTGTCTCTAATTTTTAGACCCGGTCTCCCAGTCATAGACTTCCCAATCAGCGGAATTAGTTTCTCTGTACCTACTCTATTAGTTCCATTTAGTATCTTGAAAATTTTCATCAAATTACTCCTCAACTTTCTAATTTCTAGAGACCATAACCCTGTTCTGTATAATCTCCTTTTATGATGTAACCCTTGAAGTCCAGGTTCATCTCGCACTCCCTCTCGCACTCTCCCCAAACCCAAAGTGTCCCTGACTAGCCATTCTCACCTGACCAAACGCCCCCATCCCCAGTGGGTCTGGAGACCTGACTTAGCCCTGAGGAAAGTCCCTCAGACATGCAGTGCTGTGTGGGATTCCAAGGTAGGACTGTCTAACTGGCCATGTGCTCTGCTGCCAGAGATGGAATATCAGACGGGGTACCTGCCCCAATGACTATCCAGGACCCCCAACCCTGGCCCGCTTGACAATCTGTTAGTGTGAACAATGGCTGAAGGCTGAATCAGATTCGCTGTCCAAACTGACCAATGAACAGTGGGCAGATGTGTGTGGTACTGAGGCCAGCCGACAATCTCAAACTGAGAGAGGGCTGGGGATAGGGAGACAGGGTTGCGTGGTGTTACTGGCACCTGGACTGTGCTCTCATATTCGCTGATTTATCCTCTCCATTCCTTTGGCAGCTTGTACCTCTTTAAACTGGGATTGGCTCCACAGATTCAAGATCTGTATGGGAAAGTTGCTTTCACAGGTGAGGATGCTTCAGTTTTATCACAGTTTGTCATTAACAGCGAAGATCTTCAACAAATAGCAAGTGCTCTTTGGCAGAGCATGTTAGCACATTGCATTGATCCATGTACAGTGCACAAGGTGGTGTGTGTGTGTGTGTGTATGTATACGGAGGGTTGGTGTACATGGCACATTGAGCTAAGGTGTGAGTGTACACAGAGGTGGTGTACATGGTAATTTTGGGCCAGTGGAGGGGTGGTGTATGCAGGGGTGGTGTACATGGGGCATTGGGCTAGGTAGGCACACCCCGTTACGAGGATTGGATTTCAAATTGGTTCTCAGAGGATTGTAGTGCCTGTGGGTTCAGCCATGCTCACCCACTGTGACCATGTCTGCAGGGTTTTCCTTGAGATTTCTGAGGACGGGTGTGGGGCTGGACACCCTGAGGGTTTGTTATTCAGGGTGCTGTTGGTCAGGAACTAGACCTCCTGGACTGGGCTCCACACGGCTGAGTCCACACTGTCTGTGTGGAAGGAGAAGGACTGCCCCCAGTCCTCACATCAGTGGGGTGTACTAACGGGCTGTGGTTATGAGAGAACATGAGAACTTGTCCATATGGGACTCCCAGCAGGAGCGGGGTAGAGGGGGTGATGAGCAGGCATGTTGAGATGGCTATTCCACAAAGATAATGAGCCAGATGTGATCCAGTGTTGTATTTGGTGACATAAAGGGATCTTTTTATCATCTATCCCTCAAAAGAGTAGGTGGAGCGAATATGGAGCACAAAATTCCCAGATATTGCCCTGACTCAGTGCAAACACTCTTGGCTCCGCGTCAGAAGGTTGTTAGTTCAAACTCCACTCCAGAAACTCAAACATAAAAATCCAGGCTGTGACACCCCCAGTGCAATCCTGAGGGAGTGCTGCCCTGTCAGAGGTGCCATCTTTCAAATGAGGTGTTAAACCAACACCCCATTTGCCCTCTCATGCTGCATTATTCAGAGAGGAACAGGGAAGTTCTTTCCACTGTTCTGGGCCAATACTTATTCCTCAACCAATGGATTATCTGGTCAGTTTAGGAAGCCCAGCTGATAATGTTTTCGACCCTCTCCCTGATCTGCAGGCAACTGCGGCTAATTTGATCCCATGCATCAGGCAGATAGGAATCCCTTCTGTAAGAGGAAAACAGGAGAGAGTATAGAGATAGAATAGCACCAGATGAACAGTTAGCACTAACACAGGCTGATGGGATGAATGGCCTCCTTCCATGCTGAAATTTCAGTGGTTTCAGACTGCAAGGGGGAAGATGGTAGCTGATCTCGCCAATTGGATGATAAGATTGAGCTGACGGGCCTTTGTTCTAGGAGGAGAAAATTCAGGCAGGATTGTCGTTCAGTGATTCATTGTTGGAAAGTAGGGAGGTAGTTGTTTGGTAGTACAGAACTTGAATGTTGCTAAAAAGAGACATGTCTAAGCTTTTTGTCTTGCACTCATCAGGACACCTTGCAAGAATACCAGTGTAAGGGAAAAACAACAATTTATACTGTATGTGAAGAGAGTGCTGATCAGTTGGCAAATGGCATTGCCATGGAGAATACACCAGTGATGGTGACTGACCATTAACTGCCAAGCATTGTTTGAAATTTAAATCAGGCAGCTTGACCCTGATTGGTCAAGGCATTGCCCTGACTCATTCCTCAGATGGGGAGGAGAATGGCATCTGGCTGGATCACAATAGTCTCCCTGTCCTCCACACTCACTGTCTGGACCCACACGGGATGATTTATCAAAAGTCAAGCAGCACACATAGGGCCTTAACCCAACAAGTGTCAGCATCTTCAGATGATGAGGTAGGAAACGAGCAAATAATCTGGTTGCTTTTCCAAGCGACAACAGTCTGCTCGGGCTGTTAATGAGGCTGCTATCTAATCAGTTGTTTCCAGTGCACAGCTCTTAATCAAGTCTGGCTAATGGTTGGGCAGCAAGGGTGCAAAATACAGATAACATTTATCAAAAACCAAGTCCGTGGGGAATTTTGAACCTTGTACCAGAGCCAATCTTTCTCTTTGTTGGAGCACATACAGAATCTATGCAACAAAGCCAAACACAACAAGTAACATAGTGGAGACTTAAAGAGGTTCCTGGAAACTTGTAGCTGACTTTATGTAGATCCATTAAATCATAAATGAATGAGCCTGTTTACGAAACATTACCCTCCCACCAGCTGCCACAACTTCCCAATCTCTGCTCTTGCTCCGTAAGGGAAGTCCTGCTATTCAGGGAGTTGGGAATATTCCAAGCAGCCAATTTTGGGATTGAGGGAGATAAGGGACTTGGGGAGTGAGTGAATTTTCAATTATAATTTTCTCTGAGAGAGGGGAGACCCTGTAGAGGGTGAAATTATGAGCATAGTTTGTTTTTTGAGTCCACTTATGTCACTGCGTCCAACAACAAGGCAGTTCTTTCCGTGACTTCCCATTTACTATCCTCTATTTGGATCATGATGCAAGGGAGGGAGGGTTGGTGAGAGAGTGGAGGATGGGATGAGAGAGAGTGGATGAGGGAGAGTGGGAGAGGGACAGGGTCCAGCAGAGTTCAGGAAGGTACAAGAAGGCAGAGGACCACATGGGGTGAGAGAGCTGGAGGGTTAGTGAACAGGGAGGGTCAAATATAGTCAGACATACTCCCTAACTCCTGTTTTATCTATCCTGTCGGTTACAGAAGAGGAGATTAACAACATGAAGACCGAGCTTGAGAAGTACGGGATTCAGATGCCCGCGTTCAGTAAGATAGGGGGAATTCTGGCCAATGAACTATCGGTGGATGAAGCAGCCTGTAAGTACCATTGGGGTTCAGATCCTGAGGGTTGGGGCCGGTTGTCTGAGCACTTCACACTCCAGCTGGGACAGCAGTGAATGCTCAACAAATAATGGCACTCCCTCAGTCTGGAAGGGTCAAAATCAAGTTGTTGCTCCTGATGGTGAAGCTTTAACTTGCACTGGGCGAGGTGTGTGTTGATGATGGCTGAGATCAGGATTGATGTTATCTGTGACACTCTCACCGTCCAAGGTCCCCCCCCACAAAGATTGGCCCCTCAGTGAGGTTACTGTCTGTGGAACTATACTCAGTGAGATTTAGCATCTTTAACAATGACGAAAGGTCCCGACGTGATTCACAGCCACAATAAGTTAAAGAAATCTGACACCGAGCGACATAAGGACAGGTGACCCAGTTAAAGAGGTCAGTTTGAAGGGGAATCTTAAAGGAGGAGAGAACAGCAGAGAGATTTAGGGAGGGAATTTCAGAGCTTGAGGTCCAGCTGAAGGCAAAGCCACCAAGGCTGGAGTGATACAAATCAGGGATGCTCAAGAGACCAGAATTGGAGGAGCACCGATATCTCAGTGACTGTAGTAGATTACATAGATAGGGACAGGATGAGACCATGGAGGAACTTGAAAACAAGGATGAGAATCTTAAAATCAAGGTAATCAGTGTACGGGGTGGGGTGGGGGGTTGATGTGGGTGGGGTGGGGGGTTGGTGGGGGGTGTTGGTGGAGCAAGGGGGTTGGCGGGAATGGGGTGGGAGGTTGGTGGGTTGGGGGAGATGGTGGAGTTGGTTGTGGGGCGGGGGAGGGGGGTGTTGAATTGAGGAGAGACAAAAATCAGATTCTGATTCTGGTTTTAAAAGTTGATATGCTACTAATTGACGTTTGTCTGCCCTGCCCTTAGTGCATGCAGCCGTCATTGCCATCAATGATGCCATAGAGAAGGGGGTTCCAGCAGAGACACTGGCAGCGATGAAGAACCCCAATGCCATGCTTGTGAACTTGAATCCAACGCAGAGTGTGCAGTATCAGAACACCCTGAGTGCTGCAAAACAGGAGAAGACGGCAAACGCCAGGAATAAGGTGGGCATCGGTAAAGCAAGGGGGGCTCTATAAGAGGTGTGCATCTGTGATGTATGGCATGTGTATGTGTGAGAATAAAATGGGCTTGTATGGTGTGCATGAGGCTGACGCGCATTGTGTGTTGTGGTTCTCTATTAACCAGCATCATGCAGTACAGAGGAGTTGAAACGAATGCTGAAGGATTCTCCTTACAGTTATCACCAACTGATTGGTGAAGCCAATGCTTGACATTATCACCTGATTTTTAAATAAAATATTCATTCTTCAGATATAAGCATCTCTGACAAGGCCTTCATTCATTGGCCATCCCTAAATGTCCTTGAGAAGTTGGAGGGTGGGACACATTTTAAGAGTAAGAGACTGAGATGAGGAGAATTTTTTTTTCTTAATATGTGGAATTCTGTTCCCCAGAGAGGCGGATCATTGAACTTATTCAAGACAGATTTCTAATAGACAAAGGAATAGAAGGATTACGGGAGGCCAGACAAGAAAGTGGAGCTGAAGCCACAACCAGATCAGCCATGATCTGATTGAATGACAGAGCAGGCTCAAAGGAGTAGGAGAAGGCCATTCGACCCTAAGTCCTATGTTCCTATGTGAGCTGCCTTCTTTGAACAGCTGCAGTCAATCTGGTCTAGGTACACCCTCAGTGCTTAAGTGAGTGGCTTGCTACAGCATTTGAGAGGGCAATTAAGAGTCAGCCACATTATTGTGGCTCTGGAGTCATATGTCAGCCAGACCAGGTAAGGAGGGCAGATTTCCTCCTCCTGAAGAACGTTCGTGAGCTAGGTTGCTGTTCATTGCAGGATGAGTAGAGGGATACCTGTATTGCGGAATGGAACATTCTGCACCTAGGCTCATGTAAAATGAATTTTTTTTTATGGATTGGTACCAGAGGAGGTTGTGGGTTCCAGGGACCCAAGCGAAGGAAAGGAGCAGGAATCTGAAATATCTGCTGTGATTTTATTGTTTTAAGGATATGCCTGGGAGCCCCCAGGAAGAGAGAGACGTTTACGAAGAGCTCCTCACACAAGCTGAGATCCAGGGAAATGTGAATAAAGTCAACTGTAAGTTTGAATAACCTCGCAACTCCTTAGAACCCATTCAGGATTTGAAGCCTCAGTGTTGGGGGGATGGGGAGGGGGAAACTGTCTGTCAGGGCTCTGACTCCCGGCAGCTGCATGTGAATCTGTGGCGTCGGTGAGATCAGAGCGGGCTGCACTCACAGTTGAACAGCTGGGTCTGCACGTTGAAGAACAATGAAGTGTGATGACTGCTTCTGGAACCTGTGTCCCAGCGAGAGTTTGCACCTTTGGGGAAATGGACAGAAAAGCATTCAAAGCAAAATTGGTAGTGCCAGTTGGGTGATGTTGACTCCCCCCGCCCCCCCCCCAATCCCCCCAACCTCCCCCACCCCACAACCTCCAAAGTTGAGCACACACCCTGCCAGCTGTGGACAGAAGCTATTTTGAGTCTCTTTAACTGAATGTCAGCCATGGCTCAATTGGTAGCACACTCGATTCTGAATCTCAAGGTTCTGGATTCAGGTCCCACTCCAAGGTTTGAACACAAAAATCCGTGTCACTGTAGGAGTGCCGTCTTCTGGACGAGACTTTAAGCAGAGGCCCACTTCCTGCTTTAGTGGATGTAAAAGCTCCCGTGGCACTATTTTAAAGAAGAGCAGGGGAGTTATCCCCAGTGTCCTGGCCAATATTTATCCCTCAGTCAGCATCACAAAAAACAGATGATCTGGTCATTATCACATTGCTATTTATAGGGGTTCACTATGCACAAATTAGCTGTCATGTTTCCAACATTACTCAGTGACTACACTTCCAAAACCAGTACTTCATTGGCTGTAAACATCCAGTGGATGTGAAAAGCGCTATACAAATGCAAGTCTTTTTTCTGCACTAACTTTAGCCTTGAAACCAGCCACCCAGCCTTTCTGAGCCTGTCGACTGTCATTGGGCACATTTTCTTGGAGCAGAGACCCTGTTTTTCAATAACCTGATCAGGTTTCCCTGTGTGTTAATATAAACACTCCCCTGGCAGTTCTTTTGTGCCAGCCATACCTGGAGGCCAGCACTCCCTGCGTGAATGTGTCACTGAGAACATTCAACAGTGGCTGCTGTTCTACCACTTGTTCCCTCCTTCACATGGGACTCACTCTAAAAGATTAGGTTTTTCCTGGAGTTTCTCAGGCAAGCCCACAGTTATTGACCTATCCCCAGTGCCCTAGATGATTTTGAACAGCTTTACAGAATCTTACAGCACAGAAGGAAGCCAATCGGCCCATCATGCCTGTGCCAGCTCTTTCTTTTTTTTCCAAGTATTTATCCAATTCTTTTTTTGAAAGTTATGATTGAAGCTGCTTCCACTTTCAAGCAGCACATTCCAGATCACAACAACTCAGAGTAAATAGAATTCTCCTTGTCTGCTACTCTGATTTTTTTGCCAATTATCTTAAATCTGTGTCCTCTGATTACTGACCTCCCTGCCACTGGAAACAGTTTTGTTTTTTCCACTCTGGTAAAACCTCTCATGATTCTAAACACCGGTGTTAAATATCCCTTTAACCTCTGGCCTAAGTAGAACAATCCCGACTGCAGTTTGTTGAAGCATTTCAGAGAGCATTAAGAGAGAGTCACTTCTGGTGGGACAGTAATCAGGTGTTGGCCCGACTGGGTTAAAGAAGGACAAACTTCCTTCCCTGAAGGACATGGCAAAGTGGTTTGGCTCTAAAGCAATCCAGCAGCTTCTGTGGTGATTTTTATTTTCCTGGTGTGAGCTTGCAAATTATAGGATTTATTGATTTCGATTTCACATTTTGCCCTGGTGGGATCTGAACCCGTGACCTCTGAACAGTTGAACCATTTATTGTCTTATTGTTTAAGTCTGGTGCTGGCAAAGGCTTGTTTTATTTTACCAGTTGCTCCTTCCTATCACCTATGGACACAGAGCACGAGGCAGCACAAGCCTTTGAGTGACAATTGTACAGCAAACCCATGATGGCTGTTCAAATTGCAGTTGGTTCTGACTATGTTTGTCAATTCTGTTGGACAGCTTCCTAGGGATACCATCTCATAACCTCCCGCTGCTCCGCTGGCATTGCCCTGCCATTGGTCAGTCAACATGTCCATTCTCGTGCTCCACCTTCCCAGGGCCAATTGGAAATTCAACAGACAAAAACAAAAAACTGCGGATGCTGGAAATTCAACAGACTGTTCAAAGAAAATTTTAAAAATTTTTTCACACCACTGTGATGTTTCTCCTGTGGTGTTGCTCACAGCAGTGCCCGAGAGATTAAATTCCTAGAGACTCCAGGACAATTCTGGACGGTTGGCAACCTTAGATTCTTCATCAGGAGAGTTGAGCTGTTGGATTATTGCAAACAGTTTCTCACCTTTCAAGTAAAAAAAGTTTTTCCTAATAACTGTATTAAATTTATCTTCATTAATTTAAATCTACCAACTTCCGGTTTACTTTGATGAGCTAAACAGAGCTTTCTCATCCACAACGTTACTTAGACTCTGACCATTGCCCTGTTGTGATTTTAGTACAGAATAGTCTGATGAGTATAGACGGAGCTCTGGGGCAAGGAGATGGGATCGCTCTCTACAATGCCCTGAAGTCTCCAGCCTTGGGCCTGAGAGAGGTGGAGTTGGACAACTGCGACTGGTACCTGAAACAACTCTCCTCCGACAAACAGCTGAAAGCACAGGTAACAAGTTGGGGTAGTTTTCCAAAGATAGGAAGATGAGGAAATATGTCTTTTACGCAGTGAGCTGTTGCAATCTGAAATGTGCTGCTTGAAAGAGCAATGAAAGCGGAGTTAATAGTAACTTTCAAAAGGGAATTGGATATATACTTGAAGGGGAAAAATTTGGAGGGCTATGGGGAAAAAGCAGGGGGAGTGGGACCAATTGGACAGCTCTTTCAAAGAGCCAGCACAGACACAATAAACTGAATGTCATTCTGTATTGTCTCATTCGATGATTCTACAAGTCAAAGGCCACACACTGCAGCTGGGATTGCTACAGTTGTCAGAACTTCCTTGGCAGCATTTAGGATACTGCGTTGCAGTATTGTTCACATATTTAAGAGCTACTCATAGGTTGTTGCACATTTCCTAATCTCCCTTCTTTCTTAAACCCCAATCATCCTTCACCTTGCCAGGAGCAGGGCTCACATGAGCCACTAACTAAAGAGGAGTTACAGTTCGGAGTTGATCAAGCCAATCGGGATGCTCACAGATTCAAGAAAAGTGAGTATATGTCACCTCCTTCTGTACTGTAAGATTTGTGAATGGGCTTGGTTTCAGTTGCAGTTGCAGTCACTCGCACTGTATACAGGACAGGGGACAGTAACCTGGAGGGAGGTGTTTTGGTGACTCAATATCATCATGGACTTTACTGGCTAAATTTTATTTTATTCACTCATGGGAATTGAGCATTTGCCAGCATTCATTGCCCATCCCTAATTGTCTTGAGAAGATGGTGTGTGAACCACTGCAGTCCATGTCAGAGCACGCACACAGTGCTATTAAGGAGAGATCACGCACATGAATCACCACTAACATCTCTCAAAAATATCCCAAAGTGTTTGCTATGCAATGGCCATTTTGCGATCATTAAGTACCAAAAACAATATTGAACAATTTCTGCTGTCAGTTGAGGGAAGAATGTTGCGCAGCACAAAAGAGTTTCCCGCCTTTGTCCAAATTGTTTTGGGACAATTAACATCCACCCAAACAATTGGACGAGCCTCAGTTTAACATCTCATCCAAAATACGAGCAGTCTGAACCTCCCCTGGGAGTGTTTTATCGGGACAGAGTAGAAGGAGCTTTATTCTGTATCTAACCCCGTGCTGTACCTGTCCTGGGAGTGTTTGATGGGGACAGTGTAGAGGGAGCCTTACTCTGTATCTAACCCCGTGCTGTACCTGTCCTGGGAGTGTTTGATGGGGACAATGTAGAGGGAGCTTTACTCTGTATCTAACCCCGTGCTGTACCTGTCCTGGGAGTGTTTGATGGGGACAGTGTAGAGGGAGCTTTACTCTGTATCTAACCCCGTGCTGTCCCTGTCCTGGGAGTGTTTGATGGGGACAGTGTAGGGGGAGCTTTACTCTATATCTAACCTCGTGCTGTACCTGTCCTGGGAGTGTTTGATGGGGACAGTGTAGAGGGAGCTTTACTCTGTATCTAACCCCGTGCTGTACCTGTCCTGGGAGTGTTTGATGGGGACAGTGTAGAGGGAGCTTTACTCTGTATCTAACCCCGTGCTGTACCTGTCCTGGGAGTGTTTGATGGGGACAGTGTAGAGGGAGCTTTACTCTGTATCTAACCCCGTGCTGTACCTGCCCTGGGAGTGTTTGATGGGGATATGCTCTGCCTGAAATGTGAATTACTTCTGTTTACAGCAATAACTTAATAAAGTTCACGTTTATCTCTGTATTATTTGATGGGACTCTGTAGACCATGAATTGACCATTATTCAGGCTTTGTAACAGAATTTAACTTAATCTTTTGTTTCAGTGCTAGAAGCTGTGTCACGAATCAATGCAGCGATCCGCAAAGGTGTAGCGGAGGAGACGGTGACGGAGCTGATGAATCGTGATGCCCAGTTACCAGAGGTGCACCCATATGCAGCCGAGTTGTACCAGCAGGAGCTCTCCACCTTGCAACAGCAGAGCCACCAGGTGAGATTGTCCTTACCCAGTGATCAAGGGGGCAGAGCCACCAGTCTGATTCAAAACAGTTATTTCACACTGAAATCCACTGGTTAACCCTTGAGCTACTGACATATTCAGGGCCCCAGATTAACTAGATTGACAGGATTCATTTATTCGCAGCCCTTGCCCTGGGACATCAAACACCAATAAACATCACCAGCTTCGTTACTGGAATACAAAACCCTAACTATCAAACTATACACACAGACATAATATATTTTTTATATATATTTTTTTTATTCATTCACGGGATGTGGGATTCGCTGGCTGGGCCAGCTTTTATTGCCCATCCTTAATTACCCCTGAGAAGGTGGGGAGCTGCCTCCTTGAACTGCTGTAGTCCATGTGGTGTAGGTACACCCACAGTGCTCTTAGGGAGGGATTTTGACTCAGTCTCTGAGTCCTTCTCACGTTATTCCTTCTCATGCTTCCTTGGTCCATTCTTATCACTTGATTTTCTTCTTTTCTCTTTTGTTTATGTGTGAGGATGAATGAACATGTTGTTCAAATTTCTCTCGGGGGCCAGGGATTATTTACACTTACCCTCCCCTCAGGAGATTAAATGGGTGGGTAGTGTCAGTGATAGGGGAGAGTGTACATGGGGCTATGGGAGGGGATTAAATGGGTGGGTAGAGTCAGTGATAGGGGAGAGTGTACATGGGGCTGTGCGAGGGGATTAAATGGATGGGTAGAGTCAGTGATAGGGGAGAGTGTACATGGGGCTGTGGGAGGGGGTTAAATGGGTGGGTAGAGTCAGTGATAGGGGAGAGTGTACACGGGGCTGTGGGAGGGGATTAAATGGGTGGGTACAGTCAGTGATAGGGGAGAGTGTACATGGGGCTGTGGGAGGGGGTTAAATGGGTGGGTAGAGTCAGTGATAGGGGAGAGTGTACATGGGGCTGTGGGAGGGGATTAAATGGGTGGGTAGAGTCAGTGATAGGGGAGAGTGTACACGGGACTGTGGGAGGGGATTAAACGGAGAGTGTACACGGGGCTGTGGGAGGAGATTAAACGGGAGAGTGTACACGGGGCTGTGGGAGGAGATTAAACGGGAGAGTGTACACGGGGCTGTGGGAGGAGATTAAACGGGAGAGTGTACACGGGGCTGTGGGAGGAGATTAAACGGGAGAGTGTACACGGGGCTGTGGGAGGAGATTAAACGGGAGAGTGTACACGGGGCTGTGGGAGGAGATTAAACGGGAGAGTGTACACCAAGTAAGGTTTATATTTTTGTTCACGGAAATCAAAAGGCATTAAATGTTTTAAATGTCTCTGGGAATAGGGTAACCTAACACATGCTGAACTGGCCGTCGCTGTGGAGATGTTATCTTCTGTGGCACTGATAAATCGTGCTCTGGATGCTGGTGATGTGAATGGGGTGTGGAAGCAGATCCAGAATTCGGTGACAGGACTCACTAATGTGGATGATGGCAATGGACAGAGGTAAGAAGCTGAGGGCTAATGGAGCCCAGCAACCAGATTTGTTCAGCCTGTAGGAAGGCATTGGAACAAAAGACAAGGTAAAACAGTATAAACAGAATGATGGGTTAAACTTCCTATTAATAACAACTTGCATTTATATAGCACCTTTAATATAGTAAAACATCCCAAGGTGCTTCGCCAGCATCATCAAACAAAATTTTATACTGAGCTAAATAGGACAGCTGACCAAAAGCTTAGTCAGCCAGGTAGGTTATAAGGTGCTTCTTAATGGAGGAGAGAAAGGTGGGGCAGTTTAGAGAGGGAATTCCAGAGCTTAGGAGCCTGGAAGCTGAAGGTTTCACAGAATCACACAGTGCAGAAGAGGCCTTTCGGCACATTGAGTCTGCACCGACACATGAGAAACACCTGACCTACCTACCTAATCCCACTTACCAGCACTTGGCCCATAGCCTTGAATGTTATGACGTGCCAATCCAGGTACTTTTTAAAGGATGTGAGGCAACCCGCCTCCACCACCCTCCCAGGCAGCGCATTCCAGACCATCACCACCCTCTGGGTAAAAAGGTTTTTCCGCACATCCCCCCTAAACCTCCTGCCCCTCACCTTGAACTTATGCCCCCTCGTGACTGACCCTTCAACTAAGGAGAACAGCTGCTCCCTATCCACCCTGTCCATGCCCCTCATAGTCTTGTACACCTTGATCAGGTTGCCCCTCAGTCTTCTCTGCTCCAAGGAAAACAACCCAAGTCTATCCAACCTCTCTTCATAACGTAAATGTTTCATCCCAGGCAACATCCTGGTGAATCTCCTCTGCACCTCCTCCAGTGCAATCCCATCCTTCCTACAATGCACACAGTACTCCAGCTGTGGCCTCACCAAGGTTCTATACATGTCCAAAATGATCTCCCTACTTTTGTAATCTATGCGTCGATTTACAAAGGCAAGTGTCCCGTATGCATTTTTCACCACCCCACTAACATACCCCTCCGCCTTCAGAGATCTATGGACACACACGCCAAGGTCCCTTTGTTCCTCAGAAATTCCTAGTGTCGTGCCGTTCATTGAGCACTTCCTTGTCAAAATACACCTTCCAAAGTTTAGCCAACAATGGTTGAGCTGTTAAAATTGAGGACGCTCAAGAGAATGTATTTGAAAGAGCCAAGAGATCTCAGAATTGTAGGACTGTGGGTTTACAGAGATGGGGAAGGGGCGAGGCTTTGGAGGGATTTGAAAATCAAGGTATTGCTGGACCGGGAGCCATTGTAAGTGAGTGCGCACAGAGGTGATGAATGAATGGGACTTGGTGAAAGTTAGGATTTGGGCAGCAGAGTTTTGGATGACCTCAGATTTATGGAGGATTGGCTATTAAACGCTTGCCAATTGACTTTTGGCCACTCTCCAAATTTTTCCACCCCACCTGTGATGATGCCTGCTGCTGGCAGGACTGGAAAATCCTGGCCGTTGTTATGTCCTGTTAGGCTCTCCCTGTGAGTACTGTTTGTGGACACTGGAACAAGAGGAGGCCATTCACCCCCTCAACCCCATTCTGCCATTCAATTAGATAACAGCTGATCTGTATTTTAACTCCATCTACCTTGGTGCTGTAACCCTTCCAAAATCTCAATTACAGTTTTGATATTTTCAATTTATCCCCAGCCCAATAGCTCTTTGAAGAAGAGAGTTCCAGGTTTCTTAAACATCTCTCTTAGATCACCCCTTTAATCTTTGTTCTTTTCTGTGTGGTAGGTATGTTGATGAACTGATGAGGCTGAAGGCCAAAGCTCGAGCAGAGGGAAATGAGTTTCTTACCTGGAATGACATCCAAGGATCTGTCGACCAGGTGAATTTGGTGGTTCAAGAGGAACATGACAGTAAGTGAACAGTGGAAACAAGGGGCCAGGCCTCTGTTTTACTACAAAACACCTTTTAATTTTTGAGCTCATTCAGCTGATTGAAAATCCTTCAGGGCAGTTTTTGGTGCTGTATGTGGCTCTCTCTAGTTTAATTTTAACGAGGTGAACGACCCCAACCTCAGTATATTTGGGTCAAGGGGAATTACCTCTTTACACAGAAACCATTTCTTGCAGAAACTCAATAGAGCAAATTTTCCCGGGGTGCTGCATCAGTCCAACTGATGCAAGTAGAAAGGGAGTGGAACGAAGGCAAGGGCAGTGATGAAGGCTTGAAAGAGGGTTTTGAAGATAAGAGGTATGGCAAGGCGAGAAGAGTGTAGGGAGAGAGTGTGATGAAGATAATCAGGAATTCTGAAGTTGCCACTTCATCGTTTGACCCCTTGACCTATTCTCACGGCTTAGTCTGATGTAAAACTCCTGAGTATATACCTTTATTCCTGTGAGATCATATCCTACTTTTATAAATGTGTACAAACTAGTGGGGTGTATCTGAGGAATGTTCTGGATGTCTGTTTTCTACGGATCTGTGAAAACACTCTTTTCACTGAGGTAATCCCTGAAGTATTTTGATTTTCTTTTTCCTCTCATTGTCACCCCTAACACTGCACTCTGCTACCTCAGCTTCACCTTGACAGAGAGTTATAGCCTCCACCCGATACTCACACACCTGCCCTCCTGTGTGCATGTCACTAATTGCTGATCAGACCCCTGACTAGCCTCCTGCCCTGGTCTGAGGGTACTGAGGCCAATTGTAGTGGGGCACCCCCCCCCCCCCCAACTACTGCTGCAATGAAGTAAGTCAGCTCACAATGAAGGGTCCAATCTCCAGTCAAAAGTACAGCCATAAACCAGCTTTAACCGTCAACCAGGTTAATAGCACTAACTGAGGACATCACCGAACCTGTTTATGGGCCTCCTATGCCCTGCACACACACCTTTTGGTTAATGGTTCACCAGCTCACTCCTCCAGTCAGCCTTTCCCTGCTCTCAACACTGATTGTGGCCCATTGTTCTGGTTTGTGTTCTTAACTGGTGACCTTGGAAACGGGACTGTCCTGATCAGATTATCCACGTTTACTTTTTAACTTTCTGACTGCTGGGTACACCTCCATGGCCACTCTAGCCAAGTCATTGCTCTTTCCATGTGTGTGTGTGTGTGTGTCAGCTAACTCTCAGGCCATGGGATGCATCATGACCCAGCCCACTAACCCACCATTCCCTGCAGGTGTACGTGTGCACACACACGCACGCACGCTTAAGGCGAGCAAGACGAGTGGGAAAATTGCAGGTGCATTTGTCATAATTTTCCAAGGCTTTTTATGTTCAGGAATTGTGCTCTTGGATTGAAAAATTGCAAATGCCGCTGTGTTATTTAAAACAGGAGGGAGGGGGACACCAGGAAACTACAGACCCGGTGAAGTGAACATCAATTGTGAGGAAGTTTGTGGAATCTATAATCAGGGACAGAATAACTGAGTTTTCGAGCAAGTGTGAGCTGAACAGATAGTTGGCATGGGGTAGGTCTGACCTGATTGATTTAACTGAATATCATGAGGTGGCCACTAACTTGCTGGGCAGGGGTGGGTGTGGGTTTTGTTAATATCAACATCCAGAATGCATTCAACATAGTGGCTTGCTTCCAGCCAAGACTGGAATACAACCACAGAGTCACAGCTGCTGAATCTTACAAGTGGGGGTGGTTAGAGAGAATTCTGACCTCCAACACCTTCAGAAAATCACATTTTGGGATCCAGTATAAGAGTAATTTGGGACACAGCGTACTCAGGAGGAACAGGTAACTTAGGGCTTATAAGAACAAAAACAATTTATTATAATGCTTTTAATAAAATGTTCCAAGGTGCTTCACGGCGGGGGGGGGTGGGGGCGCGATGGTAAGACCATAGAGGAATTCGAAATCAAGGATTAGAATATTAAAATTAAAGCTTTCCATGACTGAGTGTTTCCCTTGCCTCGTGTCTGGGTCTATTCACTAATTGATAAGAGATTAATTGCTGAGATTAGTCAGTAACTCCAATATCATTTATGTTGCGACCACCAGGATGGTCGAAGCAAAACTTAAGGCACTGTGATCTTTTAGCCCTCGTACAATTCTGAATGTTTTAAAGTGTTCATTCTTCAGGTTTGATCCTGCCCTTTGGGAATCAACCTCAGGAAATCACAAAGTAAAGCCTTATCCAATTCTCACCTGATATCCATCCATCCCACGCCTCTGAGACATGATCAGGAGCTGGAACCTAGCTTATTGTTCTTTTCCCCCACCCACCAACCTGGGGTATTGAGTCTGCGCATACCCAATGATCGGAGGCGATGGTGGGGGTGATGAGATGGAGGGTCCAGCTCGGTTGCAGATGGTTCAAACCTCAGGACAGTCATTCTCTCTGTCTGTCTCTGTCTGTCTCTGTCTGTCTCTGTCTGTCTCTGTCTGTCTCTCTGTCTGTCTCTCTGTCTGTCTCTCTGTCTGTCTCTCTGTCTGTCTCTCTGTCTGTCTCTCTGTCTGTCTCTCTGTCTCTCACTGTGTGTGTGCATGTGTCAAACTGTGTCTCACTCTCTCCATCTATGTCTTCCCCCTCGCGCTGCCTGTGCAGCTCTTTGTCGCTTTCTGTCTTTGTGTCTCTCCCACTCTTTGCCTGTCTTTCTCTCTCTTTCAATGCCCCGTCTGACGCTTAAAGAGCTGTTTCTGATCCTCTGCTTTATTTTCCAGGGATTAAGGCAATTGGTTTGATTAATGAGGCTGTGGATGAAGGGGATCCTCAGAAGACTCTGAAAGCTCTGCTCCTACCTAGTGCCAAACTGGCTGACGTCTCATCTCCAGTGGCTGAACATTACCAGGAAACACTCATCCGGACCAAGAGGGAGAAGGCTCAGGTACGGAAGCTTGGGCCATGACACTAATAATTCACACCAGAAAACACCAATCCCAATGAGTCTGACTTGCATTTAAGTCCATCAGGCGTTGTCTAATATACAAGTGTAAAGTGCAGGACTCCAGAAGGTTCCTACAGCTCACCCATCTCTGGGAATTCCCTTATCCCCTGTTCCATCCTGCTCATATCTCCCACCAACCCCCTGTCCACCTTGAGTGACCTAAAAAAATTTGACTCTGTTAGCCAGACAAGACTGCCCTTCACAAACCCGTGTTGATACTCATTGAGCAGATTGTGTTCACTTGTTCCAACCCTCAGCCACTGATAACCTTGCAGAAATGTTCATTCAACTGGCTTCATGCTGACAGATCCAGTAGTTTGATTGTTCAAGACAGGTGGGAAGGAGAGGTTTAGGTAGATACTTCCAGATATTAGTAATTAGACAGCTGAATTGTGAGTCACAGGAATTTACTGTAGCACGAGAGGCCCGAAGGTGGCTGTTCAGGAAGACCCCAGGTTCGATCCACAGTTTGTGCTGTTTTAATCTGGTTCAGTAGAGGCTGCAGCCACCACTCCTGATTTCAGTGAATCCAGCCACAAAGTGCATGTGTGGTAATTGAGGGACAACAAGACTTTGGTTTCCCCATTTCCATGGTTCAGTATGATACTGACACTTAGCTATGTTGGTTAAATTCTCTCGCTCGCTGTCTTTCTCGCTCGCTCGCTGTGTCCCTCTCTCGCTCGCTCGCTGTGTCCCTCTCTCGCTCGCTCGCTGTGTCCCTCTCTCGCTCGCTCGCTGTGTCCCTCTCTCGCTCGCTCGCTGTGTCCCGCTCTCGCTCGCTCGCTGTGTCCCGCTCTCGCTCGCTCGCTGCGTCCCTCGCGCTCTCGCTCGCTCGCTGCGTCCCTCGCGCTCTCGCTCGCTCGCTGCGTCCCTCGCGCTCTCGCTCGCTCGCTGCGTCCCTCGCGCTCTCGCTCGCTCGCTGCGTCCCTCGCGCTCTCGCTCGCTCGCTGCGTCCCTCGCGCTCTCGCTCGCTCGCTGCGTCCCTCGCGCTCTCGCTCGCTCGCTGCGTCCCTCGCGCTCTCGCTCGCTCGCTGCGTCCCTCGCGCTCTCGCTCGCTCGCTGCGTCCCTCGCGCTCTCGCTCGCTCGCTGCGTCCCTCGCGCTCTCGCTCGCTCGCTGCGTCCCTCGCGCTCTCGCTCGCTCGCTGCGTCCCTCGCGCTCTCGCTCGCTCGCTGCGTCCCTCGCTCGCTCGCTGCGTCCCTCGCTCGCTCGCTGCGTCCCTCGCTCGCTCGCTGCGTCCCTCGCTCGCTCGCTGCGTCCCTCGCTCGCTCGCTGCGTCCCTCGCTCGCTCGCTGCGTCCCTCGCTCGCTCGCTGCGTCCCTCGCTCGCTCGCTGCGTCCCTCGCTCTCTCTCGCTGCGTCCCTCGCTCTCTCTCTCTCTCGCTCTCTCTCGCTGCGTCCCTCGCTCTCTCTCTCTCTCGCTCTCTCTCTCTCTCGCTGCGTCCCTCGCTCTCTCTCTCTCTCGCTCTCTCTCTCTCTCGCTGCGTCCCTCGCTCTCTCTCTCTCTCGCTCTCTCTCTCTCTCGCTGCGTCCCTCGCTCTCTCTCTCTCGCTCTCTCTCTCTCTCGCTGCGTCCCTCGCTCTCTCTCTCTCTCGCTCTCTCTCTCTCGCTGCGTCCCTCGCTCTCTCTCTCTCTCTCTCTCGCTCTCTCTCTCTCTCGCTCTCTCTCTCTCTCGCTCTCTCTCTCTCTCGCTCTCTCTCTCTCTCGCTGCGTCCCTCGCTCTCTCTCTCTCTCTCTCTCTCTCTCTCTCTCTCTCTCTCTCGCTGCGTCCCTCTCTCTCTCTCTCTCTCTCTCTCTCTCTCTCTCTCTCTCTCTCTCGCTGCGTCCCTCGCTCTCTCTCTCTCTCTCTCTCTCTCTCTCGCTGCGTCCCTCGCTCTCTCTCTCTCTCTCTC